>NC_058413.1:109777866-109793691 GCF_002201575.2 Neomonachus schauinslandi | reverse complement strand
GATGGATGGATAGATGGGCAGATGGATGGATGGGTAGATGGACAGATGGGTATATGAATAGATGGATGGATGGGTGCGTGGATGGATGAATAGATGGATGGATGGATGGATGGATGGATGGATGGATGGATGGGGCAGATTCAATACCAGCCTTAGAAGTATAAATGACAAAATTAAATGACTAATTGGATATTTGAGCATCAGGAGAGAGTCAAAGATGGCTTGAAGTTTCATAGTACAGATTATGAGGAGTACAAAGGACAAGCTTGTTTGAGGAGGTGAGAAATATTTAAATAAATCTGCATCCTTTACATGAGAATATGGAGTGGGGGGAGTGGGGGAAACACACCGCACAGAGGAAACAGGAAGGCATCAAAGCAGGTAAGCACAATTTCAAAGTCACTGTGTCTATGGGTGGGATACAAGACAATCACTCTTCTGGGCCTGGGTAGACTTCTTCCAGGGTTTTTTCAGGTAAGATGAATACAGTGCCCTTGGGCATAGGGGGAGGGCAGGAAGGGTGTGGATTATGCCCTTGGGCATGGGGGGAGGGTAAGGAATTTCCCTCAAAGCTTCCTCTTCTCCTGTCTTCAGCTTTACCTGAGATAGCCACCCCATCTCTGCTTCTACTCACCTCCTTCCTTCCCTAATGTTACTGCTATCCCTACAGGACAACCCACCTGGGGAAAGAATGAGATGGGCTAGAAATGTCACTTTTAGATTACCAACTTCTCATAAATCTTTTCATATTCCATCTGGATTTCTCTGGCATTTTAAAAAGTCTGCATAGATCATTGTACTCTTAGAAGGAAAAGGACCAATTTTCTACACGTATGGATAAAAAGGGGAGGAGGCTTTACTCAAGAGAAAAGCTATTAGCAAAACCAGTGGGAAGTGTACAGCTACAGTAACAGTCTGCTAAATGTACGAGCACACATTTAACAAAGGGAAGCTTGCGTATAGCACAGGGTCCATAGAATGCCCCAAACTGCAAAGAACTGGGGTGCTGCTCTGGCAGAACAGGTTTGAATCTTGCATCTGCCACATAGTATCTAACTGTAGCAGTTTAGTGGCCTTTTCTGAGCCTGGATCTCCTCATCCCTCAGATGGGTTTCATGATACCTCCTCTCCAGAGCTACTGGGAGGATGAACCAGAGGACCCACACACAGTGCTCGGTGCAACGTCTCGCATAAAGAGGCATCCAGGGATGTTAGCTGGCCTTTTCCCATTGTGAATGGACTTGCAGGACATTGAGTCACGTCCACAGACAGAGAGGAAGACGCTAACCGCAGGCTTGCATTTGTGGGAAGCTGTGGACAACAGGGGAAAAGAAGGGATTAGGGCACTGAGACAACCAAGTGAGACACAGGCTGTGATGGGCATACAGATTTCAAGGACCCTGCACCTTGTCCTTGCCACCCCACAGATTTCAAGGACCCTGCACCTTGTCCTTGCCACCCCCTCGTTCTCTGGCTCTCCCCGCTGCCTTGTGATGACTAACCACATTCTTAGACCTTCCCAAAGAGGGAAGAAAGAAGGGAAGCCCAACCAACAGTCAGTGACCTAATGCTGGATTGCTTGGTCTTAACCGGAATTTGATGATACGATTGAGGTCACCTAAGGACTTCGACATTTCTTTCACCGTTTTGAGACTATGATAATTATGTAAAATCAATGCTGATTGAGTGCATTTTAACCTCTACAACTGTATTTTTGCTAATGGGGCCTTGGCTGCATTTGAATAGGGAAAATGCTTTCATCCAATTAGAGTTTATCTTTGTGTATGGTGTTAGAGAATGGTCAGGTTTCATTCTTCTGTATATAGCTGTCCAATTTTCCCAACACCATTTATTGAAGAAACTGTCTTTTTTCTATTGGATATTTTTTCCTGCTTTGTGGAAATTAATTGACCATAGAGTTGAGGGTCCATATCAGGGTTCTCTATTCCATTCCATTGATCTATATGTCTGTTTTTGTGCCAGTACCATGCTGTCTTGGTGACCACAGCTTTGTAATATAGCTTGAAATTGGGCAACGTGATGCCCCCAGCTTTGTTTTTCTTTTTCAACATTTCCTTGGTGATTCGGGGTCTTTTCTGGTTCCATACAAATTTTAGGATTGTTTGTTCCAGCACTTTGAAAAATGCCATTGGTATTTTGATCGGGATGGTGTTGAAAGTATAGATTGCTCTGGGTAGCATAGACATTTTAACAATGTTTATTCTTCTGATCCATGAGCATGGAATGTTTTTCCATCTTTTTGTGTCTTCTTCAATTACTTTCATGAGTGCCTCAATGTGAGACAGGAATCCATCAAAATCCTAGAGGAGAACATAGGCAGTAACCTCTTCAACATCGGCCACAGCAACTTCTTTCAAGATACAGCTCCAAAGGCAAGGGAAACAAAAGCAAAAATGAACTTTTGGGACTTCATTAAGATAAAAAGCTTCTGCACAGGAAAGGAAACAGTCAACAAAACAAGGAGGCAACCCACAGAATGGAGAAGATATTTGCAAATGACACTACAGACAAAGGGCTGATATCCAAGATTTATAAAGAACTTCTCAAACTCAACAACCAAAAAACAAATAATCAAGTCAAAAAATGGGCAGAAGACATGAACAGACACTTCTCTGAAGAAGACATACAAATGGCTAACAGACACATGAAAAAATGTTCATCATCATTAGCCATCAGGGAAATTCAAATCAAAACCACATTGAGATACCACCTTACACCAGTTAGAATGGCAAAAGTTGACTGGGCAAGAAACAACAAATATTGGAGAGGTTGTGGAAAAAGGGGAACGCTCTTACACTGTTGGTGGGAATGCAAGGTGGTACAGCCACTTTGGAAAACAGTGTGGAGGTGCCTCAAAAAATTAAATATAGAGCTACCCTATGACCCAACAATTGCACTACTGGGTATTTACCCCAAAGACACAGATGTAGTGAAAAGAAGGGCCCTATGCACCCCAATGTTCATAGCAGCAACGTCCGCAAGAGCCAAACCGTGGAAAGAGCCGAGATGCCCTTCAACAGATGAATGGATAAAGAAGATGTGGTCCATATATACAATGGAATATTACTCAGCCATCAGAAATGATGAATACCCAACTTTTACATCAGCATGGATGGGACTGGAGGAGATTATGCTAAGTGAAAGAAGTCAAGCAGATAAAGTCAATTACCACATGGTTTCACTTATTTGTGGAACATAAGGAATAGCATGGAAGACATTAGGAGAAGGAAGGGAAAAACGAAGGGGCGGAAATCGGAGGGGAGACGAACCATGAGAGACTATGGACTCTGAGAAACAAACTGAGGGTTTTAGAGGGGAGAGGGATGGGGGGATGGGTTAGCCCCGTGATGGGTATTTAGGAGGGCATGTGTTGCATGGAGCACTGGGTGTTATATGCAAACAATGAATCATGGATCACTACATCAAAAACTAGGGGCGCCTGGGTGGCTCAGTCATTAAGCATCTGCCTTCGGCTCAGGTCATGATCTCAGGGTCCTGGAATTGAGCCCCGTGTCAGGCTCCCTGCTCTGCGGGAGGCTTGCTTCTCTCTCTCCCACTCCCCCTGCTTGTGTTCCCTCTCTCACTGCCTCTCTCTGTCAAATAAATTTTTAAAATCTTTAAAAAAAAAACCAACAGGCACGTACTGCATGGAGCCCTGGGTGTTATACAAAAACAATGAATCGTGGATCACTACATCAAAAACTAATGATGTACTGAATGGTGAGTAACGTAACATAATAAAATTAAATTAAATTTAAAAAATAGGGAGAATGCAATAGAATCTAGTTTGTGGCAGAGAAGCCATTTGGGGGAAAACTCTTTGATTTTAACCCATTCTCCACAACCTTCCAACTTAGTCTTTCTGCCCCCACAACCTTCCAGCTAGTAAGTCCTGGTTCTTTTATGCACATATTCGTTAACAAATGCTAAGTGCCTACTATATTCCAGGCACTCTTCTAGGTACTGAGGACTCAGTAACGAGTACCACTGGGCTTCTGCATTGTAGAGACAAAGAGAGGGACAGAGCATAAACAAATAAGCATGAAAATATAATTACTGGTAGCAAGTGCTAGAGTGCTGGAAGGAAGCTACTTGCTTTAGGGTCCCTTTTAGGGACTCCCATAAGCTCAGGGCTGCAGGACTGCCCCAAGTCTCACTGCCTTGTCCCTGTGTCCGCTCACCAGAGACCAGAGCCCAGGTGTGAGAATGCACGGTGTGATGTTCCCATGCCCCAGGGCCACCCGTTTCAGTTAATCCCATAAACTGATATGAGGGCTGGAAATTTTTCAACAAATGAACACGTACTAGACTTATAATAAGAAAATAATTCAAGTGTACATAAAAAAAAAAAAAACCCAGAATCCAGTACATCAAGATCTAAGAGAAAGATCGTGTTTTCATGGCTCTGATGCTAGCATGCTCTCAGTGATTGATGATAAAAGGAGAAAAAGGAACAACCTGGATGCAAAAATGAATGGACAGCCCAGACCCTCGATACAAAGTTTCGACATGTATCTGCAACAAATCTCTCACAGGAGCATCACACAGAGAACAAACTTTTCACACCAGGGAAAGCAAAGAAGGAAAAGGTAGCAGAGAGGAATAAAGAGGTCTGGACTATGCACTCAATTAAGTAACTGGCAACCAAACAGCCCTTTTTAAATTGACTAGTAACTGCTTACCTGAGAATCAAGGCAGTATGAAATCAAGGCCTGATTCTCAGACAAATCGGGGTCCAAACCCTATATCCACCCTTTATGAACAAGTTGAGCCTCATCTGCCACGTTTTCAAAGTTAGAATATAATGATGCTTCCTCTATAGGCTCTAGAATTGGCAAGGTCTAGGACATAGCAACTGTTAAATGAATAGCAGCAATTATTATCACTGTTAAAAGTTTTCAGGGGCACCTGGCGGGCTCAGTCAGTGGAGCATGAGACTCTTGATCTAGGGATTGTGAGTTTGAGCCCCACATTGGGCACAGAGATTACTTAAAAATAAAAATCTTAAAAAAAAAAGTTTTCAGACTCATGATCAGTTTGGCTCTATAATATTTTTAAATGATGTTAACATTAATAAGCTACATTTTTATGATTCTTCATACTGTTTAAATTAAATATATTTTTAACAAAAGCAATGCCAGTTCATTGATGAGATATAATATCCAGGTAAGCCATAAGAAGGAAATCTTAAAAATCATAATCATCTCACTACTTAGAAACAGCTAGGGGAATATATATACACACACACCCACATATATATATATATATATATATATATATAAAACACATATATATACACACATACCCACACATATATATATATATATATAAAACACATATATATTTTAGATCTTTATATAAATCTATAAAAATGGAGTCATACTACTCATACTGTATTATAATCCATTTTTCAATGTAATAATGTAGAATGAAGATCTTATAAGTATTCATCTAAAACATTACTTTTAATGGCTGAGTTATCTTCCACTGTATCAATAAATAACATATATATTCACTGCCCCTTTTGATCAGCATTTAGATTTTTACCGATTATTAGATGTGATGAAAAGTCTTGTAGGTAATCTTGGTGCACATCCTTAATAATTTTTATTTAATTTAATATTTATTTTAATATTTTTTAAAAGTTTGATGAAATTTCTTGAAAAAAATGGTTGTAAAATGTTAAGGTCTTAAAAACATATTGCTGGGGCGCCTGGGTGGCTCAGTCGGTTAAGCGTCTGCCTTCGACTCAGGTCATGATCCCAGAGTCCTGGGATCGAGCCCCGCATCGGGCTCCCTGCTCAGCGGGAAGCCTGCTTCTCCCTCTCCCACTCCCTCTCTCCCTGTGTCTCTCTCTGTCAAATAAATAAAATCTTAAAAAAAAAATATTGCTAAATTACTTTTCAAAAGCAGGTATCGGGTGCCTGGGTGGCTCAGTTGGTTAAGCGACTGCCTTTGGCTCAGGTCATGATCCTGGAGTCCTGAGATCAAGTCCCACGTCAGGCTCCCTGCTCAGCGGAAAGTCTGCTTCTCCCTCTGACCCTCTTCCCTCCCATGCTCTCTGTCTCTCATTATCTCTCTCTCTCTCAAATAAATAAATAAAATCTTTAATAAAAAAAAAGCAGGTATCAGTTTAATACCTTCATCAGCTGTGTGTGAGAATGGCCTTTCCCTGCACCTTCAGTCATGAATTATTTCTTTCCATAGTCTTTGTCAGTCTGATAAGTAAAAATTATGTTGTTTGAATTCATAGTCTTTTGTATTAATAAGGCTAAGTTTTTATGTTGATTGGCTACTTGATTTTTTCTTCTATAAAGTGTTAGTTTAAATCCTTTATAAATTGGTATGTTCATCTTTGTCTTATAAATTTATAAAAGTTTCATTTTCTTTAAAATATTTTTTAATTAAAAAAAAATTTTAAGTAGGTTTACGCCCAATGGGGGGCTTGAACTCACAACCCCAAGATCAAGAGTCGCATGCTGTACACATTGAGACAGCTAGATACTCCGATAAAAGTTTTTACATATCAGATAACCTTTTGTCTGTCTCACATGTTACAAATATTTTTGCCCAATTTGTCACTTGCTTTTAAGAAAATTATTTTGTTATATTTTAAAGTTAGGTTACTTGAGATGTAATTTAGAAAAAGTGAAATTTTCCCTTTTTTATGGATTTTTTTTTTTTAACAAAAGCATGCACTCAGGTAACCACAATCAAAATATAGGATAGTTTCATCACCCTCCAAAAGTTCTCTCTTGTTCCCTCCTCCCCTAACCCTTCTCCTCAGTACTCACTGATGTGTTTTCTGTCCCCATTATCTGCCTTGCCCAAAAAGTCACATAAATGAAAGTGTACTATATACAGCCTTTTAAATCTGGCTTCATTCACTTAGCATAATACATTTAAGATTTATCCATGTATCAAGACGCTTTCCATTTCTGTTGCTGTGTAGTGTCCACTCTGTGCATGTCCAGTGTCTTTATCAATTCACTAGCTAATGGACATGGGTTTTAGTGATTATGAATTAAAAAATAAAGTCCCAGGGTGCCCATGGAGCGCTCTTGGCTTCTGCTTGGGTCATGATCTCAGGGTGGTGGGGTTGAGCCCTGCCTGGGGTTCCACACTCAGCACAGAGTCTGCTTCAGATTCTCTCTCCTCCTCCCTCTGGCCCTCCCCCCACCACCCGCATGCACAGACACTCTCTCTCTAAAACAAATAAATAAACAAATCTTTAAAAAAAACTAATGTCTCCATGAGCACTTCTATAGATATTTTTGTATAGACCTATGTTTCCATTTTCTGTGGTTAAATTCCTAGAAGTATGGAAAATGTATGTTGAACTTTGTAAGAAATTGCCCAATGGTTTTCCAAAGTGGCTGTGCCATTTTGCGCTCCCACCAGCAAGGAGTGAGAATTCTAGTTTTCTATACCTTTGACAGTGCTTCATACTATCAGGTTTGTTTCCTTCTTCCTGCTCTTCTTTCTTTCTTTTTTTTCATTTTAGCCATTCTAATGAATGTACGATGGTATCTCATTGTGGTTTTAATTTGCATTTCCCTAATTAAAATGATGTTGAACATTTTCCCATGTGTTTATTTGCCATTCTTACATCTTCTTTGGTAAAGTGTTTAAATCTTTTGCCTATTTTAAAAATGAGGTTGGTTGTTTTCTTATTTTGAGTTATGAGTGTCTCTACATACTCTAGATGCTAGTTATGTATCAGACATGTGTTCTGCAAATATTTTTTCCCAGTCTGTGGCTTTTCTTTTCATTTTCCAACAGCATCCTCTCCAAAGAACATAAGACTTTAATTTTCATTAGGTCAAATTTATCAAGCGTTTCTTTTATGATTCCTACTTTTTTGTCTTGTCTAAGAAATATTTGCCTATCCCAACATTGCAAAGATTCTTCTCTATGTTTTATGAGAGAAGTTTTATGGCTTTGGGCTTCATATTTAGGTCTATACTCCCTTTTGTCTATGGTATAACATATGGGTCATATATATATATATTCATATATATATATATATATTTTTGTATATGGATGTCCAGTTGTTCCAGCACCATTTATTTAAAAACACTATCTTTTTTGGGGCGCCTGGGTGGCTCAGTTGGTTAAGTGACTGCCTTCGGCTCAGGTCATGATCCTGGAGTCCCGGGATCGAGTCCCACATTGGGCTCCCTGCTCGGCAGGGAGTCTGCTTCTCCCTCTGACCCTCCCCCCTCTCATGTGCTCTCTCTCTCTCTCAAATAAATAAATAAATAAAATCTTAAAAAAAAAACACTATCTTTTTTTCATTGAAATGTTTCAACACCTTTCTAAAAAACCAGTTGAGTATATATGCGTAGATCTATTTCTGAACCGTATTTCTCCACTTACTTGTGATCGATCTTTTGCCATTTCCATACCGGTTTGATTACTCTCAGTTTACAGTAAGTCTTAACATCGAGAAGTGGGAATTCTTCAACCTTGTTCTTCTTTTTCAAAATTGTTTTGACTGTTCAAGTGTTTTTGATTTTCATGTAAATTTTAGAATCAAGTTGTAGATTTCTACCAAAATAGCATGCTGGGATTTTGTTTGGAATTGAATCAAATCTGTCACTCAATCTGGGAGGAAAATTCATCTTAACAAAATTGTCTTCCAGTCTGTGAACATCTCTCCACTCACTACACATCTCCATTTATGTAGGTCTTTTTTGTTTCTCTCTCTCATCAGTGTTTTATAGTTTTCAGCACACATATTGTTAGATTTTTATGTAGGTATTTCAAATTTGTTGGTGCAATTGTAAATGATACTTTAAATGTTTCCCATATTTATAGCATTTTCATATTTATATATTTATAGCAATTTTTATACTTTGTATATTTAACAAAATTCATCTGTCCTAGATGTTACCAACATTTCTCTCTGCCTTTTAATTTTGTTTATAGCCCAATATTTAAGTCTTTTCATGCACGGTTCCTTCTTTTGTGTAGATTTTTTTGTATTTCAAATTATTTTAATGATTTTTATCTATATTATTTCATTTTACTTTTACGATAACTATAGTAACTACAAAAAGACCACACTGTTTATTCCTCCTCTATGGTTTATTACACTGATATCAAAAGATTAATTTCTCAAGGCTATAGTTTGTTAGAGGCATTGTTTAAACCAGACTCTTAGGTACTGTGATTCTCTTATAAATACTTTTCACAGACCCTGCACTCAAGAAGCACATGGTCTAATAGGAAAACAGGTTAAAAAAGGGAAATTGGTAGGGGGTCAGCTGTGAAGATGGTGAGGCAGGAGGACCCTAAGCTTACCTCATCCCACAGTACAACTAGATAGCATTCATATCAGTGTAAAAAAAAACCAGAAAACAACCTGAAGACTGGCAGAACAACTCCACAACTCAAGGTAGAGAAGAAGCCACATCAAATAAGGTAGGAAGGACGAAGTTGTGGTCTGGGAGCAGAATGGACTGTGGCCATCCTTGATGGGGAGGGAGCTGATGTACAGAGAAGGGTGAAACACAGACTTTCATACCAGGAGCCCATGAAATAGGAGAGCGAATCTCTGTAATATTTGCTTTTGAAAGTGAGAGGGGCCGAATTTTGTGAATTCTTACAATCAGTAGGATTTACAGCCTAGAATTTAAAAAATCAATGGACTTGGCTCTGGGAGAGCCTGGAGGGCATTAAGAAGTGGAGTCCTTGCCCTTAAAAAGGCAGCACAATATGAGTCCTTGCAGATACAGTTTAGAACCAGCAGTTTGAAAAATGCCTGGGGCAGACAGGAGGGAGAATGATATGCTCTTTTCAGAGCATGGTCATATAGACAGGGATGTGAGGGGACCACTGCAGGAAGTAAGGAGCTGGCAGCTGCCATTTCCTCTCTCCTTCCCAGCATAAACAGAGGTCACCTGTGGGGACAAGTATTGTGTCCACACTGGCTACCTACCTGGCTTGTACCAAGCCTTGCCACCCCCTCCCTGCACTTTGGTGCATCTGCCCTTGCCAGCCACACTGGCCTTAGTCCCGGTGCTGCAGGCCCCTTCTCCAGCAGACCAGCCAAAACCCCTGCCAACACTACATCTCCTGACCTGTGCAGGCATCTTGCCAAACCTCAGTTGTGGTGGCAGTGGGGGCAGGTCTCATTTTGTGAGCAGACCACTGCGTGCCTTGTTCAAATGTGCTTCACCCCAGCTAGGGACCAAACACTGCCCACAATAGGCAAAGCAAGCCTCTGAAGACAACTGGACTGAAGGAAAAGAGGCCAAGACTCTACAGCAAAGCACACAAAACACATATGGGAGATACTCCCTGAAGCACCAGGCCCTGGGAAACAGGGAACACAGCACTGCAGGCCACTATAGGACCTCTCCTTCATAAGGCTATTATTGTTAAGAGCAAGAGAAATAGCTAACTTTCCTACCACATAGAAACAAATACAGAAAGTGACACAAAATGAGGAGAGAGAGAATCACCTCCCAAATGAAAGAATAGGATGAAGTACAGCAAAAGACCAAAGAGAAACAGATATAAGTAATATGCCTGACAGAGAATTTAAAGTAATGATCATAGAGATACTCACTGGACCGGAGAAAAGAGTTGAGGACATCACTGAGACCCTTAATACAGAGATAAAAAAGAAGCAATCAGAGATTAAGAATACAATAAATGAAATAAAAAATATACTTATAAAACAAATGGCAGGCTAGAGGAAGCAGAGGAATGAATTAATGTCCTGGAAGACAGAGTAATGGAAAGTAACCAAGCTGAGCAAAGGAGAGGAAAGAAAATTATGCAAATTGAGAACAGACAGGGAACTCAGTGATTCCATCAAGCCTAATAACCTCTGCATTACAGGGATCTCAGAAGAAGAGAGATAAGGGAGCAGGGAACTTATCTGAAGAAATGATAGCTAGAAACTTTCCTAATCTGGGGAAGGAAAAAGATATCTAGATCCAGAAGGCACAGAGATTCTCCCCCAAAAGTCAACCCAAGGAAGTCTACACCAAGAAACATAGTAATTAAGATGGCAAAAAGTAGTGATAAAGAAAAAATTTAAAAGCAGCAAGAGAAGACAGTTGCACACAAGGGAAACCCCATGAGGCTATGAGCAGATTTTTCAGCAGAAACTTTGCAGGCCAGACAAGAGAGGCCTAATATATTCAAAGTACTGAGTGGGGAAAAATCTGCAGCCAAGAATACTCTATCCAGCAAGGCTATCATTCAGAATAGGAGAGAGAAGGAATTTCCCAGGCAAACAAAAACTAAAGGAGTTCATGACCACTAAATTAGCCCTACAAGAAATATTAAAGGGGACTCTGAATGGAAAAGAAAGTCCATTAGTGAGATTATGAAAAAATAACAGTAAAAATAAATATTTCTGTAAAAATTAGTCAAAGGATCCATAAAATAAAAGCATAAAATATGATACCATGTACCTAAAATGTGGCATGGAGAGGACTAGAGCATGGATTTATACATAAGTGACCATTAACTTAATATAGACTGCTATATGCAGAAGAAGTTATATAGAAAACCAATGGTAACCACAAATTAAAAACTAGTAATAGATATGCACAAATAAAGAGAAAGGAATCCAAGTATATAACTAAAGAAAGCCAGCAAGCTATGAAAAAGAGCAAGAGAATAAGGACAGAGAAAATCTATAGAAACAACCACAAAACAAGTACTAAAAATGGCAATAAATACATATCTATCAATAATTACTTTGAATGTAAATAGGGTGACAGAGTAGATAAAAAAATAAGACCCATCTATATGGTGCCTACAAGAGACTCATTTCAGACCTAAAGACACCTGCAGACTGAAAGTAAAGGGATGGAGAAACATTTATCATGAAAATGGATGCCAAAAGAAAGTCGGCGTAGCAATACTTATATAAGACAAAATCATCTTCAAAACAAAGACTGTAACAAGAGACAAAGGGCATTATATAATAATAAAGGGGACAATCCAACAGGAGGATATAACAATTGTAAGTATTTATGCACCCAAAACTGGAGTACCCAAATACATAAAATAGTTAATAATGAACATAAGAGATGTAATTGATAATAATACAATAATAGTAGGGGACTTTAACATCCCACTTCCATCAGTGGACAGATCATCCAAACAGAGAATCAACAAGGAGACAGATTGGACCAGATAGATTTAACAGATATATTCAGAACATTCCATCCTAAAACAGCAGAATATACATTCTTTTCAACTGCACACAGAACATTGTCCAGAATAGATCACATATTAGATCACAAAACAAGCCTCAACAAATTCAAAAAAATCGAAGTTATACTACTCATCTTTTCTGATCCCAACCCTGTGAAATTAGAAATCAACCACAAGAAGACATCTGTGAAAGACCACAAATACATGGAAATTAAATAACATGCTACTCTACAATGAATGGTCAACCAGGAAATAAAAGAGAAACAAAAAATTATATTAAAACAAATGAAAATGAAAACACAACAGTCCCAAATCTCTGAGATGCAGCAAAAGTGGTTCTAAGAGGAAAGTTTAGGGCGCCTGGGTGGCTCAGTTGGTTAAGCGACTGCCTTCGGCTCAGGTCATGATCCTGGAGTCCCTGGATCGAGTCCCACATCGGGCTCCCTGCTCGGCAGGGAGTCTACTTCTCCCTCTGACCCTCCCCCCTCTCATGTGCTCTCTCTCATTCTCTCTCTCTCTCAAATAAATAAATAAAATCTTAAAAAAAAAAGAGGAAAGTTTATAACAATACAAGCTTATCTCAAGAAGCAAGAAAAATCTCAAATAAATAATGTAATCTTACACCTAAAGGAGCTAGAAAGAGAAGAACAAACAAAACCCAAACCCAGCAAAAGGAAGGAAATAATAAAGATCAAAGCAGAAATAAATGATACAGAAACTAAAAAAACAATAGAATAGATCAATGAAACCAGGAGTTGGTTCTTTGAAAAGATCAACAAAATTGATAAACGTCTAGCAAGATGTATTAAAAAAAAAAGAGAGAGAGAACCCAAATAAACAAAATTACTAATAAAAGAGAGGAAATAACAACCAATACCCAGAAATACAAACAGTTGTAATAGAATATTATGAAAAATTATATGCCAACAAATTGAACAGTCTAGAAGAAATGGATAAATTCCTAGAAACTATAACCTACCAAAACTAAAGCAGGAAGAAATAGAAAATTTGAACAGACAAATTATCAGCAATGTATTTGAATCAGTAATCAAAAAACTCCCAAAAAACAAAAGTTCAGGACCAGATGGCTCCACAGGTTAATTCTACCAAACATTAAAAGAAGAGTTAATGCCTATTCTTCTCAAACTATTCCAAAAAATACAAAAGGAAGGAAAACTTCCAAATACATTCTATGTGGCCAGTATCACACTGATACCAAAACCAGATAGACACCACAAAAAAGAGAACTGCAGGCCAGTATCTCTCATGAGTATAGATGCAAAAATCCTCAACAAAATATTAGCAAACCAAATCTAACAATAAATTTTAAAAAACCATTCACTATAATCAAGTGGGATTTATTTCCAGGATGCAAAAGTGGTTCAATATTCACAAAACAATCAACATGATACATCACAACAATAACAGAAAGGATAAAAGCCATATGATCATTCAATAGATGCAGAAAAAGCATTTGACAAAGTACAAGATCCATTCATGATGAAAACCCTCAACAAAGTAGGGATAGAGGGAACTTACCTCAACATTATAAAGGCCATGTATGAAAAACCCACAGCCAACATCATACTCAATGGTGAAAACCGGAGAGCTTTTCCCCTAAGGTCAGGAACAAGACAAGGATGTCGGCTCTCACCACTTTTATTCAACATAGTACTGGAAGTTGTAGCCACAGCAATCAGACAACAGAAAGAAACAGAAGGCATCAAAATTGTATGGAAGAAGTAAAACTCCCTATTTGCAGAGGACATGATACTACATTTGGGAAACACTAAAGACTCCACCAAAAAACTACAGAGCTGATAAATGAATGCAGTAAAATCGCAAGATACAAAATCAACGTACAGAAATCTGTTGCATTTCTATACACCAATAATGAAACAGCAGAAAGTGAAATTAAGAAAACAATCCCATTTATAATTGCACTGAAAATAATAAAATATCCAGGAATAAACTTAACCAAAGAGGTGAAAGACCTGTACTCTGAAAACTATAAAATTCTGATGAAAGAAATTCAGGACAATGCAAAGAAATGGAAAGTCATTCCATGCTCATGGATTGGAAGAAAAAATATTGTTAAAATGTCTGTGCTACCCAAAGCAATCTACAGATTTAATGCAGTACCTATCAAAATATCAATAGCATTTTTCACAGAGGTGGAGCAAACAATCCTAAAATTTTATGGAACCACAAAAGACCTCAGATAGCCAAAGTAGTCTTGAAAAAGAAAAACAAAACTGGAGGCATCACAATTGCAGATTTCAAGTTATATTACAAAGCGGTAATAATTAAGACAGTATGGTACTGACAAAAATAGACACATGGATCAATGGAATAGAACAGAAACCCAGAAATAAACTCACAATTACATATAGGTCAATTAATCTATGACAAAGGAGGCAAGAATGGGAGAAAAGAGTCTTTTCAACAAAAGGTGTTGGGAAAACTGGAGAGCAACACGCAAAAGAATGAGATTAGACCAGTTTCTTTCACCATACACACAAAAACCCCTCAAAATGTAAGACCTAAATGTGAGACTTGAAACCATAAAAATCCTTGAAGAACACACAGGGCAGTAAAATCTCTAACAGTGGCTGTAGCAACATTTTTCTAGATACGTCTTCTAAGGCAAAGGAAATAAAAGCAAAAATAAACTATTGGGACTACATCAAAATAAAAATCTTCTGCACAGTGAGGGAAACAATCCACAAAACTAAAAGACAACTTACTGGATGGGAAAAGATATTTGCGAATGACATTTCCAATGAAGGGTTAGTATCCAAAATATATAAAAACTGATACAACTCAATACCCAAAAAACAAATAAGCCAATTAAATAATGGACAGAAGATATGAATAGACATTTCTCCAAAGAAGACATACAAATGGCCAATAGACACAGGAAAAGATGCTCATCATCACTCACCATCAAGGAAATGCAAATCAAAACTACAGTGGGATATCACCTCACATTGTCAAAATGACTGAAATAAAAAACACAAGAAATAACAAGTGTTGGTGAGGATGTGGAGAAAGGGGAATCCTCTTACACTGTTGGTGGGAACGCAAACTGGTGCAGC
Source organism: Neomonachus schauinslandi (assembly GCF_002201575.2). NCBI lineage: Eukaryota > Metazoa > Chordata > Mammalia > Carnivora > Phocidae > Neomonachus > Neomonachus schauinslandi. The sequence continues at coordinate 109,778,389 of NC_058413.1, read as the reverse complement.
CACTCTGGAAAACAGTATGGAGGTTCCTCAAAAAGTTAAAAATAGAACTATCCTACGATCCAGCAATTGCACTACTAGGTATTTATCTCAAAAATACAAAAACACTAATTCAAAGGGATATGTGCACCCCAATGTTTATAGCAGCATTATCAATAATAGCCAAACTATGGAGAGAGCCCAGATGTCCAATGACTGATGAATGGATAAAGAACTTGTGGTGTATATATACAATGGAATATTACTCAGCCATCAAAAGGATGGTATCTTGCCATTTGCAAGGATGTGGATGGAGCTAGAGTGTATTACGCTATGTGAAATAAGTCAGTCAGAGAAAAACAAATACCATATGGTTTCACTCATATGTGCAATTTAAGAAACAAAACAAGTAAGTCAAGGGGAAAAAGAGAGAGGTAAACTGAGAAACAGACTCTTAACTACAGAGAAAGCCAAAGATGGTCACCAGAGTGGAGTCGGTGAGGAGATGGAGGAAATAGGAGATGGAGGAAATAGGAGATGGAGGAAA